>NC_051179.1:45575267-45604592 GCF_013339695.2 Rhipicephalus sanguineus | reverse complement strand
GAATAATTAAGTGGAGAATGGTGTCACGCCACTACTCGCTCGGCATCATTGCGTACAATTCCGAAGCAAACTAACAAAAATGCAGTTATAGTAAAACGCCACCCCGTTGCTCGAGTGCGCCAGCCATGGGAGGCTGGGGGCGAGGGGGCAGGAAGCGAGTTGGCCGCATAAAGATGGACGAATGAATCATCTTCTTTCTCTCCAGCCCCCGCAATACTCCACCACTCGCGTCTGTATCGCAGTCGTCGGTTTTTCCGGGCAATAAATATGCAAAAATATTTCCGAGCTCGACGGGCACACAACGTCTCGCTGCCTCAACGCGGGAATGCAGAAGTAGTACGCTCATCCCGCGCCGCCTCCGTACTGCTGCAACTGAGTTTCAAACGCGGCCTCGAGGAAAATTTTATGCGCGGGATCAGATAGCTAGCTCGCTCCTCCCTCTTTACATTCGTGCGCGTCCCTCTCTATATCTTCTTCTTTTTAAATGCGAAGCATTTCTTAGCGAACCTCTGGCACTTTGAGCGTTTCTATCTACGTATCTATCTATCTATCTATCTATCTATCTAGCCGCCTACGTCTGGGTGCTCTCATGATCACCTCCTTAACTTGGTGTAGACCAAAATTTGCATGGGAGGGTAAGAGGATTTGACGAATATGACTGCCGGGTCATGACATGAAAAACGTTAAAATCTTGTCGCGTACGTCGTCAACCCTTTCCACTAGACACGTGTGGCACATACCCGTTTACCACGGGCCGCGGTGTACGGGTATGCGCCACAGGTGATGGATGGATGGATGAAAGAACTTTATTGAGGTCCATAGGTCGTGCCACAGGTGATTGACAGTTTATATCTACCCAGGAACGGCGAGAACAGACATTGTTAACTTAAATGCTATAGCGTTACGGAAAACCAACATCGGCAGCGTTGACTCAACGAATGGAAAGAATGAAAATTAGGATCCTAGCAGGAGTCGAACCCAAGCATTCTGCGTGGCAATCAGGTATTCTACCACTGAGCCACGCCAGGTCTATAAATTGGTTTGTAAAAACAGCCTACGCAGGCGTAATATCGGTGCAACGTCAATTGTGGTTGTGGTGCTGGCTATCTAATTATACAAGAAAGCAATAAGCACTACATGATACTCCTACGATACAGGCGTCATATCAGATTAACATCTGTAGTTCAGTGTTGCTCCGCTTTTATAGCAGTCTGATAAACATTACGCCCTTACACAAAAATGCTATAGAGGTTTAATTAAGGCTAATTGACTTTTCTCTATAGGATGTATTGTGTTTAAATTGAGCGCCAATTGACTTTTCTATTGAGTTACACAAGGATATTGGCCACCGTGTTTCTATTGAAATCATATTTTGCGTGTCAATTTAGCGTCTTTTGTGAGCGCCAATTGAGCGCCAATTGACTTTTTCTATTGAGTTACACAAGGATATTGGCCACCGTGTTTCTATTGAAAATCATATTTTGCGTGTCAATTTAGCGTCTTTTGTGAGCGCCAATTGAGCGCCAATTGACTTTTTCTATTGAGTTACACAAGGATATTGGCACCGTGTTTCTATTGAAAATCATATTTGCATGTCAATTTAGCGTCTTTTGTGCGAGTCAAAAGGAGCTATTGACCAGCTATTGACTGTGTGTACTCAGTTTCAATTGAAACAGTTTAGGGGAGTGTATATTCAACCCTTATTGTGTTCAGTAAAAAGCATCTGGTATGCAAGCGCGTTACGCAATTGTGAAAAATGGTGGCTGAGTTCCTCCGCGTTTAGGAACGTAGGCTATTTGCGACATTTCTTGAAAACTAGCCACTTAAATGTTATGTTTTAGAAGTGGTACCCAATAATATACATTACATGCTATCAGTGTATTTTTAAGCATTTGCTAGCCATAAGGCTGATCATTCGAATTTACTGTGCCGAACATGAAAGAAAATCTGCATGCCGCCTTCAATGCTTTGCCCTAGCGAGAGTTTTCCTGGCGTGCGCTGATGTTTCAATGGTTCAATCGTACGAACAAGGTAAAAACTGGGAGAGAAGTCGCAAATTAGTACACGGCCCACTATTCACCTGAACGACACCATACACGCACATGTACTGTGATGCCGATGTTGTGATTTCTTCACTGTGTAAGCTGCAGCTGACCTTCGGTGTTCTGTAAAGTGTTCAAGCCAAAATGTAAAACACAGATCTGTTAACATCTACATTTATTTTATGAAAACTCCAATAGAGACGAATGCCATCATTTAGTTGGCGTTGCGCCTGTTCCGAATAACCAGGGCGAAGCCTGCCTGTAAGAAATACAAAAAAAAGAGAGAAATGTTGTCATAAAAAATGAAATAGGTAGAAGAGGACGGTTTAATAATGTAAACCACAATAGTTACGTAGTAGCATACTGATAAAACATCCAACGCACAATACTTTTTTTCAGGTTTCATAACTTTCGAATAGAACGTACGAAGGCAGTGAAAATGATAAACTTACCTTCAAAGATAATCAACAGATGCACGTGGTTTGGAGATCCAGCAAATACAGAAATGTTGATCGCACATCAAGGTGACGGTGTCTCTGCAGCTTTGCAGAAAGGAAGCAAGATGGAGTCGTCCAATTTTGCCGCAGGAAAGTTGCGATGTGCTGGGTCTGATGAACAACCGTTCCGCGCGAAACAAACTTCCATGTACGGCCACAATTGCAGCACATGAGCGAAGTAGCTTCTTCACACTTTCGCTGATAGCCTGTGTAAATCGCGGTACTCGCTGTCTACGAAATCAGAGCAAGAGAGATCGCAAGTGCCGAACACGACCACACTCGCGACGCTGGTGAGCAATTCTGAAGAAGAAAGTGCGGCGCGGAGGGATACACAAGAGCTAAAGTGACCGTCAGAAATTTACACGGGTGTAACTCCCAATAAATTCTGCGAAGCTTATTTGTGAACTAAATTTCAAGTATTCGTGGCGCAATATTAGCACCCTATAAAATACAGATTGATCTTTTCCGCGTTATTTTCTTGATCGCAACAGTAGACGGGCCTCCTTGCACCTGTGCAGTGGAAGTTTCCGACATGCGTTCTCCGAATTCTTCACCCTGATGGTCCCCGCCACGTGCAAAGAATACCGCCCGCGACTTACCAGACAGGCGAGTTTCGGAACAATAGGGCGCGCCTTTTCCCCCCACGGGAGAGCGGCTTAAAAATGCACGACCATTGAACCACGACGTGCTCGACCCGCATTTTTATCGTACTTCTCATGAATAAATAGTAATAAAATAATAATAATAAGGACACTGCTTGTCAAAGCATTGAATACACATTCCGATAAACATTGCATCAACGGTATTTTTGCTAATCTCGGAAGGCAAACTTTTAGCGCATCATTGAAGCAAATGCAAGTGTCGCACTTGACCGCGACACGATCCGTCATAGCGGGTCATATGGCTACGCATGTTTTTTGACAATTCATGGTGAGAAAAACCTTTGATCTTGCATTCAAAGAACTGTTAACTTCCCCTTTACCCGTCGACAGCCGCGGGGACCAGCAGCATCGATCTTGCGACCTTCGATCAAAGCACCTAGCTCGCTTAATTTTCGTTTTTTCGTTTTTTTTTTTAGTACTCAACAACGAAGAAGAAAGGGGGGCGGCCGGGAGGGAGGCCCTGCGGTGAAACTTGGCCCTGTACCTAAGGAGATGCCCTGCACATGCGTGCTTCATGATGCTTTTGTAGCTATATAGAACATTATTATATATAAACAAGAAAACTAATTCCAGGTACATTGGGACATTACACCTGTGTGATGCAAAAAAAAAAGTAAAATGTCATATCGCAAGCTAGAGAAGCATAAAACATAAAAGACTTGAGGTAGCAGGCTCAGTAGCCGGTCAATAATGCATACGTTGAGTTCGAGTCAATTGGCACTTAGTTGTTTGAAAGACAATTTAATGCGTATAGAGTGTGAGTAAATTGGCGCTTAGATTTTTTAAAGTCAATTAAATGCGCAAAGAGTGTGAGTCAATTGGCACTTAGTTTTTTTAAAGCCAATTAAATGCGTATAGAGTGTGAGTCAATTGGCACTTAGTTTTTTGAAAGTCAATTAAATGCATATACAGTGCGGGTCAATTGACGCTTAGTTTATTGAAAGTCAATTTAACGCGTATACAGTGTGGGTCAATTGACACTTAGTTTTTTGAAAGTCAATTTAATGCGTATAGAGTGTGAGTAAATTGGCGCTTTCTTACCTTTAGTCAATTGAATCTGTACCGAGCTGACCCAATAGACAATGCGGTTGAATTGACCTGCAATTGACTCAATACATGCTCGGTTCCAGGTCAATTCAAAAAACTCAATCTGCATTTTTGCAAGGGCGTTTGTATTCTATGATTGATTCACCAAGCTATACTGAAGCATTGCTCGACCCCGGAGGAATACATTAACGAAAGTTACTTATGATATCCACATCACCGCACCGTAAAGTGCACTTAGTCCGCCAGAACGACGCAGTGTCCCCTTCATTTCTTACGAGGCTGGGCGATGGCCTCATGCTGACCGAGGATGATGCCAGATTGATTGACAGCCGCTTTGTAGACTAGGCTACGTAGGCCACATACGCCCAGGTAGTCTACAAATACGACAAACACCATCCACTGATGTTGGTCTACGTAGCACTATCCAGGCCTACCAGCCTCGACGGCCTGTACCTCACCAACGCAAAGGGTGGCTTCAGGTTCCGACATGTCGCCGGCTCTGTCGACAGACAATTTGTCGACGAAATGACCGAGGCATCCACGAATTCCAACAGCTCTACTATACCACACACTTCACTACAGATGGACCCCTCGTCGCCACGATCACGACCGGATCCTATAACAAGTCATGACCAGGCTGGTGCTCAATGATCACGGTGATGATGCCCTTGTTCAACAACTGTCAAGGACTACTTGCACACATCACACGGGTTCGTGAAACGTGCGTGCGTTCTCGGGACACGTACTCTACATATCAGCTTACCGCTTCTGGTGTTGGTCATACCCACGTTGCCATTGGCAGCGTTACCCAACCGTAAACAACTGGTTATATAACACATATGCGGCTCTTCAACATATATGTGTGCGTATAAATTTATACAAATCTTTAGCACCATTTTGTAACGTGTCGCTCAGCAAAAAAGTTACGCCACAGTCATCTACCCGCCGCATGCTTCGCATAACATCGACTCCACGGTACGTCGGATCTGCCGAATTTTTTTTCCCCCCTTTCTCCCTCCTCTTCTGTGCTCTTCCCTCTACCTCTCTTCTTGTGTCGATGCCCTTTCTTTCTGTGGCAATCTCTGTCGCTTTCCCGTTCTTTTCCTTCTTTTTAGTTATGTATAATTCTCTCTTTCATTCGCCCTTTCTGTCTGTCTATCTAACTCTATGTCTCAATCGCTACATGTTGAACTAGTAGGGCACGACGCGAAAAACGAGGACGCAGAGGAGCCACACAATCATCTATCTATCTATCTATCTATCTATCTATCTATCTATCTATTATCTATCTATTATCTATCTATCTATCTATCTATCTATCTATCTATCTATCTATCTATCTATCTATCTATCTATCTATCTATCTATCTATCTATCTATCTATCTATCTATCTATCTATCTATCTATCTATCTATCTATCTATCTATCTATCTATCTATATTATCTATCTATCTATCTATCTATCTATCTATCTATCTATCTATCTATCTATCTATCTATCTATCTATCTATCTATCTATCTATGTTTCACTCTCTTTCTCTCTCACTCAATCGCTCACTCGGTGCTCGTGCGTTCCTTTCCATTGCATGAGCGGCTTGGCAAATATATTCACGACCGCCGAAATCGAGAAGGCTTCTTCGCTTTTATTTTTTTCTTCTCCTTTTCGTTTCAGTTCGTTTCATTAGACCTTCCGCGCGGCGGATGCCGAGTCCGCCGAGAGATATCGAGTCTCTCTCTCTCTCTCTCTCGAAGCTTGATTGCCCTCTCTCTGTCTTGCTTATCTTTTATAGAGGTTGTATGAACAGGAATGAACGCCGGCCAGCCTCAGACACACTGGCCGCTGTTTCGATAGGTAGACTTTGTCAACGGCTCCTTGTCATCCTTTGAGTGTAATTATGAAAGGCCGGGTTATTCGTTGACGTCACGTCACGTGGCATGTTTGGGCACGGCCGGGCTAGACCGCACGCGCGCGCTCGCTTCTTACGGCCTGCGCATCGGGTGTAGTACATGCCTCTCGCCGCTGCTTTGAGGGGGGCGCTGCGACCCTGACCCTCCTCCGCCGCTCCGTGCAGCGCGCGCAACGCCGGCACATGAGTTCGGGCGCGCTTCTTCACTCACCGCGCGTTGAAAAACAAGTTGCATAATCGTTGAAGACGCACAAATGGTTATTTTGACTTCTTTTGTGCGCAACGTGCATCGAGCTTAAGCTTATCGAAGAACGTATAAATGCAAGAGCCGGAGAGGGGTACAGCTCTCCGCCATCAAACGTGTAGACATTCTGAGGTTTAGAAATAAATATTTATTGCTCGTAAGCACTCGCAAATAATTGAACCCTTTCAAGTGAAAACTTTTCCGGACTTCACAAATGTCTCGTTCGCAACCTAAAATGCTTCCTAGTCGGCTTGTGTGCGTAGGTGGAAGGCTTGTCGTTTGCGTCAGTCAGTTGGTTTAAGTGATTGACGAGGAAAAATCTTGGGAATTTTTCGGCTATGAGATCTGCGGATCGTCGGGAGTGGCTGTCGTCAATGCCTTCAGGGCAGCTTAAGATGGGAGCGCGTTGCAAGTATGGCTGGACTGCTGTTTCCAAAACTTCTAGCACATTCCTGCGTGGCAGGTGTTCAGAGGCCTTATCGAAAAAAGACCACTATATATATATTTTGACTGAAAGAGCTAGAAACTCAGGCCTCGGGTAGTGTAATTCGTTCCTGTCTTGTGCTCGCAGTAGCTTGTACAGCTGATGCTGCCTGTTGTTGGTCGTCAGCAGCGCAGCGCAAGAGTCACATCCGAGGTCTGTAATAATAATAAGCGACGAGGAGAGTCTGAAAAGTGGGAGCGATTTGAGCGGTTGTGCGTTTGAGCGGTGCGCGGTTGTGCGTTGTTAGTAGTGCGATTTGAGCGAATATGTGTATGCGACTTTGTGTTATGAGTTTTCCGTTGTAACCAAGTTGTTGAGAATTAAATGTAAACTTCTTTTTCCCTTTTAACTGTGTGTCGTGCGTTGCGTTTTCTATTGTGTCTTATTTTACGGCCCAGCCATCCTGACGCTAACAAAAGGAACGCGAAAGAGCTCGGGGTCCCCGCAATTAATGTTTCCAGGTGGTGTTAACACCTTGACAATGCACACCACCACTCTCGGGGCGTGCCGTCCGAAGGGGTTATTCAGCAGCAAGAGTCCTCTCTTGTTTTTTTACTTTCTTTCCCCCATACGCGTTATTTTCAACCCTTAGAGATACAACTCACGTACGTGTTTCAAAGAGCTATCAAGCTGCAGACTGCAGCTTTTAGCCCTGAAAACCACTCCAAATATATTTGGAAAAATAAAGAAATAGAAAATAGCTAGCAAGGGGAAGGCGTGCTCGTCATTTATGTAAGCGACCTCTCTTAATTGCGGCCTCGTTGTCCAACGAGACCAAGGGCCAAAGGTATTTGATGCTCTCTGCTTGCAGAACAGGTGCACCGCTGTTTATATCTCTCTCTGATCGTTGCCAGTGCTTCATGCCTCCTGCATTATGCCTCATGATGGTTAGCGCAAACGCAACACGGACGTAAAGAAGAAAAAACGACGACACAAGCGCTATCTAACAACTGAATGTTTATTGGAAAAATCACAAATAATATGTCTAGGAAAGAGAACTGCGTGAGCTGCCCTTCTATCGCTTTGATTGATGAGGAAGTGTCTTTCCTGGAAAGGGCGTAGTTTGGTTAGCATACACGTTTTTATCTGTCAATTATCTTTGGCGCATGTGCGGGTTTGTTGTTTTTTTTTCTTTCTTTTACATATATATATTTGTGATTTTTCCAATAACATTATTGTTAGATAGCGCTTTGTGTCGTCGTTTTTTAGTCTTTTCGTCCGTGTTGCGTTTGCGCTAACCATCAGGAGCATTTTCCAACTCGCCCAATTCGCTACCCTCCTGCATTATGCCTCGTTAGCCGATCTTCCACAGTATTCTCCACGGGCAATGCATACCTACATTATGCGGCGAGCCGTCTGATAACATTAGTCTTTTTTTTTCTTAAAAAAGACGATCCTCCCTCTACCCCGACTTCCTGAATAATCCCCCTCCCCCTCTCCGTCGAGAACCCCCATTCCGCGGTTTCACATCGAGCAACGCTCTTGTGCCGAGTGCGCGGCGCAGGAGATGCACGGTCAGGGTCGCAGCGCCCCTACCGCCGAGGGCGGCGAAACATACTGAGAAACTCTCCCATTGCTTTCGCGGCGGGTGAGAAGGCCGTAAGAAAAGAAGCGCGCGTGCGGTCTAGCCCGGCGTGGTTTGGGAAAGTGCAGAGGACCCCCGAGGTATGGGGCACGTTCTGCATTCTATTGACGATTGTAATTCATTGAAACTGGAAGAGACTGGAAGTAAATTTGTGTATTATATTTATTATTATTATTATTATTATTTATTATTATTATTATTATATTATTATTATTATTATTATTATTATTATTATTATTATTTTGTCGTAGCCGTGCGTTGGATCTGTACCCTGAAAGACATTTAAAACGTCCGCCGCGGGTGGTGTAGCGAAACATATGTAGCACGTCACCTACACTATCCATGGACGGCTTGTTACGGTATCATCACGTGACGTAACGTGGCGTCACATGTTGACGTCATGAGGTGACGTCGCCATAGCTTGGTCAAAGGTATGCCGATCCCGGAGGCAGTGCCACACCACTGGAGTTGCAGAATGCTTCAGTGGAGGGAAAGGGGGGGGGGGTGCACTCGACTGAGAACTTCGAGGTAGTTTAATGCGTATCTTTCATACTGCAGCTCGTCTTGCAAGAATTCTGGCGCCCGATTGTATAACTTAATGCATTAAGCCAAGTATGAAAGAGGCTTTCGCCCTCATATGTTAGTCGGTAACATTCTGCCCAACTTTTTTTTTCTTGTCCAGCAGAACACTCCCCTGTGATTAATCAAAATTTGCCATGGGGTTTGGTGAGGCGTCGTTAAGCGATCCTGGGATGTCAAAAAATAAACAAACAATTTATTAAAAAAGAAGGCTTGGACTGGGTGCAAGTAAAAGAGCAATAAACAACTCGGAAGTTCCGTACATGAAGTAAAACTAAAATTTTCATAACACTCTCGTATACACCTTTTCAGCGAATACTTTCTGGGCGCCGCCATAATCCCATTTAGGCTGTGGAAGATATGCGTGACCCCGGAAAAAGCACTGCCAAGGCAGTGACGCCAGAGTGCCTCAGCGTTTGTAGTCCTGTGCCACAGCATACTAAAGAGGCGCCCCACCTTCTCCGTTCACAAAGTCTATGGCGACCTTACATAGAAAATGCCATGTGTTCTTTCGGGAACGAAAATTCGTGCTGTTCCCGCGATTTACCGATATTGCCAGAAACAACGTGAAAATTGCATCACACACGATTTGCCTCGGGCCACGTGAACGCTATATCGGCACCACGAGGAAAAAAAATTCCCAGGTCTCTTTATATTTCTTCTCCTTTTGCCAGAGATTCTGCTGTACTTTCCCTTTCTCCCATACTCAGTTTCATACACCAGGTGCAAGGCCGTGGAAGTACGCGAGAAGCTCGGTACAGCAAAATGTGTAAGCCTTCGAGTGTCGCGCTTGCATTTCGTCGTCGTAAACGTGGCCTCCTGCGATTTGCTCCGGCTACGCGCTACCCTGAACTAATCGCGATGGCCACGATGCGAAAACAAAGAGACGCTAGCGATCCACAACAACCTATTGACAACCGCATAAATAATAGGGTTTCTTTATTTCTAAGGCACAAGGCATCTTCATGTATTAATCAGTCTAAAAACAAAAAAGGGGTAGCTACGCGCTAGTGGAGCGAAGACTCAGCAAACAACGGAGCTAGTGGTTTTCCGCTCCTCACTTCCCTTTCCAACTCCCTGCTACAATATCCTGTGGATGACTATGCTATGCTGTACTGTACTGCACATGGCTATGCTGTGCTCTGCCCTTCCCTCCTACTTTCCCTCCTACTCAACCTGAAACCACTCCTCCTCAGCCTCACTTCCCTTTCCCACCCATTGCTATACTATACTATACTATACTATACTATACTATACTATACTATACTATACTATACTATACATGTCTATGCTATCCTTCACCCTCTCCCTTCATCCTTGCTTGCCCTCCTCCCCACCCTCCCTTCCCTTTGCCACCCCTTGCTATACTGCACTACACAAGGCTATGCTATGCTTTACTCTGCCCTTCTCCTTTCTCTCCTCCTCATGCTCACATCACTCCTCGCCCTCACTTCCCTATCCCACCATCTTGCTGTACTATGCGAGGCTAGGCTATACTTTATTTCTCTCTATTTCTGCTTCTCTCTCTCTCTCTATATATATATATATATATATATATATATATATATATATATATATATATATATATATCTTTATTTCTTTCTCCTTTCCTCGTTGTTTCTCTTTGTTTTAATGTATTCTTTTCTTTATCTCGTCTCTCCACTTCTCTCCTACTTTCCTTCCTCCAACGCGTTGCTAGGCGACGCGAGGTGCCATATAAGGTAGGTGACGTTCATGATAATGATAGTTTTCTTTGAACGATACAGTTTTTTTCCTTCCTCCGGCTTAAACAGCAGCGCTTTTTCAAAAAATCGCACTACGGGTGGTAGAATCATGGAACTATTTCTTGGTGCGAACGCATCTCTCTGCAAGAAGTCTCGCTAGCCTCTATAGCGTTGCACCCGATGTATGAAACGGAGTATAGTATTCCGCGTGTGCTCCGCGCGGTGCCCAGAAAAAAGGCAACGTCATCCGTCAAGAGGCGTTGGCAGCGCGGTGCCTTCCAACGTGCCGCCGGTCCTCCATCAGTGGTGGAGCCGAGCCGGGAGCAAAAGGCCGTCATCTGTCATTCGGCGCAATGCGATTCAAACGTTGCTCTCGGCGTATCGCATGGCAGAAAGCGGACGGAAGGCGAAGTGAAACTTTGATCGAAGGCCTCCGTCCTAAGTGACGTTGCTTACGCGGATAAAAAAAAGCACGCTTTATATCCTTCATATTCAAGGCTGGCCGCCGTTAAAAGCACCGCGATGCGGCTTCTTATTATACGCCTCCTTAGCGACGTGATAGAATCATAGCGCTCAAAATCTTCTCTTGGCGTTTATAGTAGCGCGAGCAACGAGTAATAATAATTGTTTGGGTTTTACGTACCGAAACCACGATTATATTACTAGGAGCGCCCTAGTGGAGGGCTCCGGAAATTTCGACCATCTGGGGTTCTTTAAACGTGCACCTAAAATCTAGTCACACGGGCCTCTAACATTTCGCCTCCATCTGAATGGCAGGATTCGATCCCGTGACCTTCGGGCCAGCAGTCGAGCACTACAACCACTACACCACCACGGCGCGTTCATCAACGAGTGACACTCTTATTACAGCGAAAGCTGTTATCATTTCAACGGCCGTTTTTGGCACCGTAGTTGTCCGCCGCCGCCGCCCGTGTTCGCAACCGCTATCGCGCGAGAAAAAAAAAAAACGAGATAAGAAAAATATCCAGACTGGAACGGGGTTCGAACCTGAGCCCTTTGCGTCGGAACCTAGTA
This sequence comes from Rhipicephalus sanguineus, assembly GCF_013339695.2. Lineage (NCBI taxonomy): Eukaryota > Metazoa > Arthropoda > Arachnida > Ixodida > Ixodidae > Rhipicephalus > Rhipicephalus sanguineus. The sequence continues at coordinate 45,592,784 of NC_051179.1, read as the reverse complement.
TTCTACCTCTCTTTTTTTCTTTATTACCGGTTTCACAACACGGCACAGGAATAACAGCAGACAATACAACAATAGACACAACTGAAGCAATGTCAAGGTTTAGGAATGTAACTAACCTAGTATTCTACCTCAGAGTCATGCCGGTGCTTGAAACTGCTTTGCAGAAAGACCCGTTACAGGCTTCATGTCGGGAAAGAACCACATTAACGTATATAATATAGCGTGGTACGAGAGTAAAATAACAAGCAGGCGTCACACAATGCGATTTGGGCAACGAGTGGGTTGTTGAATGCTTCCAACCCATTACAAAGGTCTCTGCGATAATTCTTCATCGTCATCAGCCACAGCATCAACAAAGTCACATAATACCTTGCAGGTGTTTAGCGGGTACCACGGGTCTCCGTAGAATGACGAAAAATGGCATAGTGGCTGCTTCACAACTTCACAAATATTATGATTATTTATAGCGTAGTGGGCTCCTCGCAAGTGCACTTCTATTGGTTGCCAAGAAAGCCCATAAGGCTCCCATCATCCATTTCCTCGGGGTCTCAATAAAGTTCTTTCCCTCTGTCTCTCTCTTTGTGACGTTAGCGTGTGTCATAAAGCGTGGTGGGAGAGTGACATAACGACTGGGCGTCACACAATGCGAATTACGTAACTAGTGGGTCGGTTAAAGCTTATAACCCATTACGAAGGGCTCAGCAATAATCCTTCATCGTCATCAGTCGTCGCACCAACAAAGTGCACATAATGCCTTACAGATGGTACCTCGCTTCTGCACAGAATGACCAATAATGTCATGGTGGGTGCTTCCGAACTTCACAAAAATTATCATTTTTGGCGTAGTGGGTACGTTGCTAGTGTACTTGTATTAGTAGCGACAAGTGAGTTTATGACGGGCTCTAGAAATGCCGCTCTTCTGCTCTTCCAGCTTTCGCCGCGGCGGTGCTGCGTTTTCCGCGCAGGCCTGGCGTTTTTTTCTTTCCTCTTCCAGCACTTCCGGTGAAATACGTACTTCCGGTTTTCCTAATATTCAGAAAAATGCGTTTATAAAAAAAATAGAAGTGGTGTGAAATCTATGGTGCTGGTTCAAGTCATGAGTTACATTGGATAAATGCGATATGGGAGCATAAGCTTACTTAAGATAAGGGGCCGATTAACTGTCACGATAATTAACGAAAACCAATTCAATGGGTTCACTGAACGAGCAGACAGCTTTCTTGTGATGGATGGATAGATAGATGGACGGATGGATGCTATGAGCGTCCCCTTTATAATGGGGCGGTGACATGTGTGCCACCAGGCTCGACAAAAAAAAAAAAAAAAGAGCAGCTCTCATCGCTGGGGCACCTGGCGAAGCAGGTCTCAACCACGCGCTGCTTCCTACGTGGCCGCGTCGACAGCGCGACGAAACGCAAAGTTCGTATTAGGAATACAGCAGGGCACACTAACGCCGAGGTACGAGTACCCCTACCGGACACACCCCTACAACAATAAATTTAGACAGTCTATAGACTGTCTAAACCCATTTTTAGAGTGTCTATAGACTGTCTAAATATATTTTTGTGTGTGCCTAAGCGAAGCGTTAGGGTCACCTCCAATATTTCTTTTAAAATAAATGTACTTACGGTGATGTTGGTGCCGATATATGGCTCCGGCTACTCCGCTTCTCTCGCGTGATAGATGTGGTCGTAAAACGTTCAGCAGTCACGAAACTAGACAAATAAACGCATGAATGCACATTCAATCTCACTACTACAATATAGACGTTCTTGCAACAGGAGAGTTCACACAGCAGAAATGTTCGTACAACCGAAAATGCTCACACGTAACGAAAGGGTTCAGCAAGTATTCACACGGAAGTCTCTAGACACCGTATTCGTGTTTTTAACGCAGTCCTGGGCTCTCATAGGCAGTGCGTGTGTGCTGAAAGATTTCGCTGGTCTAATCATAATGCTACAACGCGCAATATATGTATTCGCAAAAAGAGAAAACGATGTAAATGTGTACGTAGAGTAGCTTGGTATAATGTGCCGTACCCGCCACTTCCTTCTTCTTAGGGAAACAGAGCGTAGCAACAATGGTCCGTCATTTTAAGTGACAGATTTAATGTAATGGCATTATGCATGCGAAAATCTTGCTTACAACTGTATCATATGATTGACATTGCATGATGTTCCGCCTCGGTGGTGGAGTTGTGACGGTGCTCGCCTGCTGACCCGAAGGTCGCGGGTTCGATCTCGGCCGCGGCGGTCGCATTTCGATGGAGGTGAAAGGCTACAGAGGCCCGTGTACTCAGCGATGTCGATGCACGTTAAAGAACACTAGGTGACTCAACGAGGTGGCTTGTTGGGCAAGTTGGAACAAGTCATTCATAATGGTAGTGAGCGCAAAAACTATACAGAGGGCAGGCGAGGGTATAATGACCAATGTTTCGAAAAAAAGTTTGTCCTCTCGCCTGTCCTCTGTCTAGTGTTTGCGCTCAGTATCATTACGAATAAACACCAGGTGGTCCAAATTTCCGGAGCCCTTGACTACGGCGTGCCTCGTAAAGGTATCGTGGTTTCGGCACATAAAACCCCAGATATTGTTTTTACAAATTTCTTGCTGTAGAAAATAAGCAAAAAATAACACAATAGTATTGCTATCCAACGAGAGTTTATTAAAGTAGGCGTGTGCATCGCCACACCACGGAGCCCTCCAATACTCTTTCAGTCTTTCAGAATCATATCGTGGTTTTGAGACGTAAAACCCCGACAATTATATTACTCAAGATACGGGGCAAGTTACACGAAACGATAAAGTGAAGAAAGAAAAATTATCCGCGGCTCTTCGAACGTGCCTAAATTTATCCTCACCGAGATTAGGCGTTACTTTTTTTCGCTGCCCCGTTGCTCTGATAGGTCCTTAAAGTAATGCAGAGGCGGCCAACGCGTAAAACCCGAAAGGGGGCCGGGTTAGACTAAAACGCCCCTTGCAAGCGATCCCGGCTATTTACACAGGTTTCTCGGCCGAGCGGTTTTAAAAGATCTTTTCACTTGCGGCTGACGCGTGGCTCTGAGAGCTGGGCCGCTGTGTCAACAAGAAGCATCGTTTCTTAAGTGTAGGCGTACTACTTGGCTCTACGCCAAAGCTCCCCGTTAACTTTAATGAACCGAGAGTGTGCAAAGCCGAAGCAGATATACTGCTACCACTCCCTGCTATTTTTTGTAAACTTCTAGAAAAAGTTTCACCTCGTGGCAGCGGTTAAGGCGAAACCTAAACTCATTTAATGCGTCCATTATCCTAGGAGCACAGAGTACAGACTACGTAGAACCGCACCGGACAGTGTAGTAGCCTGTAGTCTGTGTAGTCTGCAGTGCGTGTTCGCTAGAATAATAATAGGTGCATTAACTTAGTCCAGTACATACGTGGGAGCCGAAAAAGGCCGAAGAAAACTTATTAAATCTTAAGTTAGGTTAAGCCACTGGTCACAGCGTAGGTCATTTAACAAGGGAGAAGAGGTTAGAGGTCGAATGTAGAAAGCAAACGGGTTATGTACGTGCCGCAGGACTTTAGGAAAGAAAAAAAAAAACTTCGTCTTCATAACTCTGCAAACAAACCAACCCGAGGTGTTCACGTTGCTGTTATAACCTCTGTGACAGTATGGGCTGCTATGCAAGTCCAAGTGATGACAAATCGTTGACGATCGAATGTCGCTGAAGCTAACGTCTCGACAAGAGGGCCTGTTTTCATCAGGGCTGCTCTGACGACTCCTCATCACTGCAATACGTAAGAAACAGTGAGCGCAAGAAATTACGCAAGAACTTCTTTCCGGAATTAAACAGTTTTCTCTCTTGCTTTTGCCTTACTTCCATCAGAAACTGTCCAGAAATTTGATTCCGACCAAATTCTCAGTCACGTCGTCGTTGTATGTCGAATATTATTGCTGTGGTGCTGCTGACGTCATTACCCTGTGTACGCTGCTCAAACCGCACTGTACCGGTTCCTCCTCCTCCTCTTCGCAGGCGTGTGCTACGCGGAGTTCGGCGTACGCGTGCCCCACACGACCGGATCTGCGTACATGTACAGCTACGTGACCGTGGGCGAGTTCGTGGCCTTCGTGATAGGCTGGAACATGATCCTCGAGTACCTGATCGGCTCGGCGGCCGGGGCGTGTGCCATCAGCGCCTGCATCGACGCCATGCTCGGGGGCGCCATCAACGACGCCTTCCGGAACACTTTCGGAACCATCATTGGTCGGTTACATGCACAATCATCCTCCATTAGCCGATCAACTTATATAGTCTAGACGCTAACACCACGTTTGAAATACCTGCAGTTTCACAATTTACTGCGGGCTCAAAGATCTATCTATCTATCTATCTATCTATCTATCTATCTATCTATCTATCTATCTATCTATCTATCTATCTATCTATCTATCTATCTATCTATCTATCTATCTATCTATCTATCTATCTATCTATCTATCTATCTATCTATCTATCTATCTATCTATCTATCTATCTATCTATCTATCTATCTATCTATCTATCTATCTATCTATCTATCTATCTATCTATCTATCTATCTATCTATCTATCTATCTATCTATCTATCTATCTATCTATCTATCTATCTATCTATCTATCTATCTATCTATCTATCTATCTATCTATCGCTAGTAGGTAGCATCGAAGTTTTCTGTGAGAATGCAGATGAAATTACAAGGGCTTTCCTTGTAGAACAATACAGAACGCGCTGCCTGAAAAGAAGAACGTGCTGCAACGAAATGATCTCGACAGGAAAGAAACGGGAATGTTTCAAGATAGTAGAGGAGGCTATTATATATTTAGAGATGTAGCACGTTCATTATTATGTTGGCACGGTTCGTGAAGGGAATAAACTATCTGGACGTTGTGCCGTTCTCGTTAGGCACCTTCTATTTAACTTTCCGTGGTATATTCACATGGCACAGATATATCATACGTCACTTTGGATAGGTTGTAGCGTGTGCTCGTCTCCTCCGCAGGCCACACTCCGGACCTGCTGGCCGGCATCATCACCGTGCTGATGAGCGCGCTCATGCTCGCCGGCGTGAAGAAATCGTTGCTGTTCAACAACATACTCAACTGCCTCAACTTCGCCGTGTGGGTCTTCATTATGGGCGCCGGTCTCTTCTACATCGATACCGACAACTGGACCAAGCACGGGGGATTCGTCCCTTACGGCTGGTCGGGGGTGCGTACGGCTGACCTCCTCAAATTCCTTCCGCGACTCATGATCGTTCATTACCGTCCTCGTATGTGCAGAGCGCACGAGCAGCCGGCTTTGCTCTGCGGGTCGGCACCTTGCGGCGGTAAAATTCCGCGACGTATCTACCTTTTTCCCTCCTATCCTGCGGCTATGTCCCTTGTAATGTGACCTCAGCCTAATACATTTGTACCCGTTTGTAGTGCCTGTGCGTGCGCGCGCCTACGCGTGGCGCGCTGGTGGCTTGGTGGTTGGCTTTTCCGCAAGTAGTCTCTTAAGCTTGTAGAGCAGCCTTTACAGGAGTGAACGAACGGTACTGTGACATTTTTGCTTTCATTTTCTGTGGTTAATGTTACTCACGTGTTTAACACGTATTTGACACTGACTTCATGTATTCGCGAAGCATATGTGTCCCCGCTCGCGTCATAAGAAGCTCGCCACTGAAGGTATGCCTGTGACATAAATTGCACAAAGCTGAAATAAACAGATGGGAGTACAGTTTTCAACGCATGTCAATGTACTCGCGCCGCCTGTGCATACTTCCCGTATTTCACGTAATTAAATTGTTTTTCTCGAGTACAGAAACTTAATACTTCCTTGCCAAGAAAGGACTGCTCAGCACGAGAGCCCCATTTTTTTTAAACGTCGCATTGAAATGATTCACTTGTTCGCTGTGTTCAAAGGTATTTCTTATACACAGTTTGTACGCATTTTAGGGACCCAGAGGAGTTGTTGACGACAGCTGTACGTATATAAGAGACAGCATTGTTTTGAATGTACAATTTATTACTTTTAATATGTTGCAACAAACGAAAACGGTAGACCTACTTCACCTTAAGCAAACCATTCCTACGAAACAACGGTGGCGTGGAAAAAATATCTTGGTCTGCCGCAGTAACCATAGGTGCACCGCAAAGCTTTCTTCTGGAGAATAATTTGGAATAGTTGGTGGTAGTAGTAGTAGTTCCCCATACTAGAATACAATAAGTTAACTTTGAGTAGACAATTGAATAGTAGAGCTGCACTTCTTAACCACGCGTGTGCTAGATCAGCTGCCTTGTAGAAAGATACCATACATCGATTACAGCGGTTCATGTGAGGAAAGGCTGTTTAAGGTGGATATGCGTGCATGTTTGCTTTACGACACGATTTCGACTGCAGGTTCTGGCCGGCGCTGCAACGTGTTTCTACGCGTTCATCGGCTTTGACATCATCGCCACGACGGGCGAGGAGGCAGAGAACCCAAAGGTCGCCATACCGACGGCCATCATCCTCAGCCTGGCCATCGTTCTCACTGCATACATCACGTCCAGCATGATGGTGCGTACCACTCACGCTGTCGGAGTTTCGAGATGAGTTTCATGTATGAGTCTGAGTTTCAGTTTGACTTTGTTTACCACAGTGAGGGCACTTGGTAGCTGATGTAATTTTCGCTGACAGAAATCTCCGCGGGGAAATTCGGGATGCGTACTGACCACTTCAGTCGAGTGGTAGGTGGCACTGTCCAAGGGGGGGGGGGGGGTTCAAAGCCCCCCCCCCCCCGTAGCCCTAATATTTTCACATTTTCTTTAATATATATACGCGCACACATACAAACACCCTCACGAACATCGATGAGGTTGGTTTAACTCCTCCCCCTCCACCCCCTCCCCGCAAAAAAAAATTCTGGCTAAGCCTCTGGCACTCTCCTCGGTTTTCTTGAGCACAAATTGACCTCAGCCCAATTGACAAATTGACAGTGGAGTGCGTGGTATTTCAAAGGTCCCCTTGACAAATCACTAAGTTCCGGAAGCACCTGTTCCGAGGTGCGCAAACGTGCTATACAGGTTGTATAAGCAGGAATAGGCGCCTCAAAGCAGCTGGCTGAAGTTTCAAAACGTGGGCCCATCTTCGCCAAGGGCGCCTTGTCATTCTGGGCGTGTTAGCTTTAGAAAGGGTTCGTCGCTGACGTCACGTCGCGTCCCTGACATCTTTAAGACTAGCACGCCAAGGATCACAAAGTTCCCTTGACAATGTGATCCACCTATGGAAACATCGGCCAGCCGTTCTGAGGCACCTACTCCTCTTCGTACAAGCTTACTCGCCTGGTGTGCGACCGATGGCGGCGCTGCGAACGGTGCCTGTATGACGTCAGAGCGGGGATTCGCGCGCTTTCGTCTGCTACGTGGCCCAGTGCCGTGTTGAAACCAGCGTTGTGGTAACTCTCAACAAAAAAGCAGTTCAATTGGTTATCTTGCGTATGGTGGCTACTGACGCTGTTCGAACAACCGTAGGACTGCTTTTAACGTTCATTTAGAACTACAACTCTTTGTTTTTTAGAACTGCGGCCACTTGTCGCCGCGGCGAGCGCTGCGCAATGGTGAAGTATAGTGAAGTACTGCTCTGTGCCTCAGTGTACTTCGTTCGCTCGTGAAAAATGCGTTAGCTTTCACAACTACCATAAGGAACCAAAGCTGAAGAAGTGCATCGCAAGCTCAGAATGGGAAAGCGTCCCACGCCTTCATCGACCGTGTGCAGCAAGCACTTCGCGGACAGTGACTTCTGCTACCCACCGTACGCGCGACTCTTAGGTAAGCTTGTGACCGTGTTTAAGCGCCTCGCCAATACTTAAGGCGTTTATTGCACGCAGGCTATAAGCATAGGCGACTTACACCAGGTGCGGTGGCGTCCCACAACCTGCCGCGAAGGCCCCTAAACAAGGAGCCGACGACGCGGCCTCCGAATCGCCTTGCTGGAAAGCGCGCCTCGTGAGCTAAGTTGAGCGGCGCAGGACATCTGAGACTACGGCTGCATTTGGATGGCGTACATTGTATTTTACTTATGAAGGCAAGCGCGCGCCTAGCGGACTGCTTATCATAAAGTCATAAGCGAAACCTGTTGCCGCTGTTTAGTGCACATTCTCTAAAAGTTTTCACCCGAGGCAGTGCAGACGCTTTTTTAAAAGCGGAGATCTTTGTTGACGGCCTCGACCGCGCATTCAACAACTTGGTCTGCGTCGTACACCGCCTCGCCCTCGATGAGGCAGCGCTACATTTCAAAAGCTTTATCTACATACTTGTAGATGCTGGAAAGCGGCACGGTTACTGAAATATCGAAAGAAACACCCAAACTAATTAGTATCGTACGGCGGAAACAAGCAACGCGGACGGTCACATCGGCGCACTCGTCGGCCAGGGGATTTCTTGGCCCTGTCGATTAGGCCGCAACTAAAATAAGTTCAAGAATACACTCGAAAACATTCGTTGCAGGCGTTAGTTGACCGTCGCGAGGCTGTTCGTTCGACAAAGTTCCCGCCTGAAGCAGACGATCCGCATACAGGAGCAGCGGCTGCTGCAGCGCGTTTGAGAGCGGAGTCTCCGCTCTGACGTCGCACGCGAGAGGGCGCCACTCCAAGATCTCGAGGCCAATACAAGGACAAAGGGCCGCTGTGTTAACCAGAGATTAATGGAACGTAAGAGATCTCTAACCGGAGGCTCACCATCTAATCTATCTTTACATTGTCGAGAGTGTAAATGCACGCCAAAATTCGATGAATCCGCAGTTTTGTGCGGGCGCAGGAATGAAGAAACGCGTCTAATGGTTGAGGCCTGCTGGCATATCGATAATAGTGGTAGCGCATGCGTGAGCCAACCGTCCATTAAGTTGCATAAAGAATAAACCAAATGCCTGAACAGTTTATCCCTCACGGAGACCGCCATGTACGCCAGATTGGTAGGTATCGCTTCTTGCCTGCACATGCGTAGGTAAGTTTCCGTGCTTACCTTCTTTTCCGCCGCTGTGCGCCCTTTCACTTGTTGGTCGGCGTTTGCGTTGTCTTTACTTCTCTCCCGTGTCCGTGTCTGCATGCCCAGTCTTTAAACCTGAATACGCACCAACTAGCTCAGCACTCTGTTATTCTAAACTCTCTTATGACATCGTGTTTCGATCTCCCATCTGTACTGAACTTCACGAAAGTTGTTCAACTCGAAGAACGACCTTTGGGCTTGAGTTTATTCCGACGTTTGGCGTCGCCCCGTGTACCGCGCACTGATTACCCAAACTTGTCGCAGGTGACGCTTATCGTGCCGTACAGCCAGATCAACGCCGGTGCTGGTCTGGTGGAGATGTTCGCCCAGAGAGGAGCCCGTTCCTGCCACTACATCGTGGCTCTCGGTGCACTCGCGGGCCTCGTTGTCTCCATGCTGGGCTCCATGTTCCCCATGCCTCGCGTGGTTTACGCCATGGCCAAAGACGGCCTCATATTCAGGTATATACACGGCTGTTCCTTTGCAGCGCCCCCACCCCCTCGTAGAAACCAAGCCTCTCCCGACGGCCTGCCCTTGGTGCCTGGCTTTCCGAGGGCTAAAGGTGGGAATTAAACAATGCTTGGAATATAACATCAAGGGTCCTCGACCCCCATTATCGCCAAAGCCACGTATGTTATCTGCCCTGCACTTTAAACAATGACAGGACAGGTCCGATTAAGTAAAGGTATGGGACAGACTTTACGCCCCCCCCCCCCTCCCCACTCCTGCACCCTGTGCGCACGCCTGTGGGGTTTGGCCTATCGTATTCACTCGCACACTAGCAGCAGTGGTTATCTCTGGTTAATATCGACTACTGCTGCCTAAATGAAGGCTTACGTTGGCAGTGTAGGCTAGCGTGTATAACGTCTGCTAAATAAAGTCTAATGACAGCTAGTTTTGACTAAGTTTCGACTAACGTCTACTAGAGCTGGCTCTTGACGGATAAATTATGACTTAAGCCGGCTCATGTTGGCTGAATGACGGCTAACGATGTCGTCAAGTGCTGCCCCGGTATCACACGGCCACTTTTAATCGCAAGCAGGATCGATCCGGATTAGGCTTAATTCCGATCAAGTGCAGCTACACGTTATAATTTTTGGGCGCGATCAGGCCATATCAAGATCACGACGATCACCATCTGAGCGTCGCGGTCTGGCTCCCAGATCGCGATTTGACTGTCGTCTGCGCAAAACTCGATCCGGATTAGTTTTGACCGTGTAGTGACGACCATTGCTGATGACGGTCGAGTAATCTGATCCGTATCAGCGCTGATCGCGATGAAACGTGCCCGTGTGACACTGGTATGAGCTAATCACGGCTAATGTCGACTTGGTGTCGCCACATGTTGGTTTAAGTGATGTGACTCCGAGTAATACTTACCTATACTCTCTGACAATTTCCCCAGTATAGATCCTCTGCTTCAATACGTATGCCTTTGCACGGGTGCGTTACTCCTGCCGCCCGCGATGCAGGGCCCTGTCCAAGGTGTGGCCAGTGACGGAGACGCCCGCGTTCGCCACTCTGCTACTGGGCGGAGCCACGGCTGTCGTCTCCATCGTCATGAGTCTCGACGTGCTCGTCGAAATGATGTCTATAGGTACGTCCAACTTAAGACAACTTAAGGTGTCTTAAGAGTGGTTCCCAACTCGCCATTGGCCGTTGCGGCGGCGAGCCTGTACAGCTGCTGCCCGTTCTTATACGGTGGTGTACTAATGGTGGAATGAAAACCCTCTGCGGGGCAATGTGTAAAACCGACAGGAGAATTGCACACACAGGGAAAGTTCTGTCTTTGCGAAAATTTGATGCCAAGCATGCGTTTCGCCATGCGCCCACACAGGCACACAGAGCCCTAGAAATAATAAATAATTGTTGCAGCTTAACGTGCCAAAACATCCCAAACCCACAATATGATTTTGAGGGACGCTGTTGTGGAGGGCTCCGGAAATTTCCACCACCCGGGGTTCTTTAACGTGCATCTAAATCTAGGTACACGGGCCCGAAGCATTGTCGCCTCCATCGAAAATGCGTCCGCTGCGGGCGGCATTCGATCCCGCGACCTTCGGGTCGGCATTCGAGCACCATAACCACTATAGACCACCGTCAGTGCGCTGAATCTCTTGGCGCGTCCTCGCGAAGCTGAAGAGGTGTCATCGAGTCGCCGTTGCACCATTGGCATTAACAATAATAACAGACGAGAGTCGATGCCTGCTCTAAGTTTCCTTTTGTCGAATTTGCACCATTACGCCGACAACTTACTCGTATACATGACTGGACCGAGTGCCGTCGCTACCGCAGGCGCGACAAATTGTACGCTGCTCTCTGGGCTCTGTCTCGCTCTGTGCACTCGCTTCATTTCTCCGGTGGTGCCTTGTCGTCAGAACCGGAGTACTCCTCTCCTTCTCTCTCTCTCTCAAATGCAGTTCACCAGGCCTTGAAAAGAACATATAAACGTCGTTACGCACGCACGCGTACTGGCATAGATGCAGAATCGAGTTCACGCACAAACGCCACTGACGAGCAGAAATAAGTGCAACCGTAAGAGGAAAGCTACAGCGAGATATCCGGAAACTGTCCGCGTATACGAACGCATGAGCTAGGCAGTGCGCGGAAGTAAGCCCCGGGGGGTCTAGGAAACGCGAGAGTGGAAACGGTCGGGTCGGCGAAAAGCGGAAGCGAATTTCCGCTCGCGACATCCACCATGTTTGCCAGCGTCCCTTTTCATGACGCCGCAGTGTAGCTCCACGGGATGTCAACAGAGCACATGTTGCCTGTTGTCGTGCAGAGAGTGAACTGGGCGACGGAAGACACGAGGTGTTTCCGGAACAGCCCACGTTGTGGCAACGGTGGTGGCTTCGAGTGAGAGAGTGCGTTTAAATAAACAAATAGACAGTCACGCATTTCCTACGTATTTGCCTAAGGCGATCGGAAGGCACAAGCCATCTTTTTTTTTTCGTCTCAGCCGACTTTATCGACCCTGTGGGTCACCGTAACAAACGCTGCTAAGGCAACGACCGCGGCATTTAGCGTTTAGCGTTTACATACGCAGCTGAACGCTCAGACCGAGCTCTGAAGGGTCACACCAAGCGCCGAAGAGACGCATTACCAATTATGCGGTGGTAGCTATACTGCGCGCCTCTTGGTGACCATACATACATACATACATACATACATACATACATACATACATACATACATACGATAGATAGATAGATAGATAGATAGATAGATAGATAGATAGATAGATAGATAGATAGATAGATAGATAGATAGATAGATAGATAGATAGATAGATAGATAGATAGATAGATAGATAGATAGATAGATAGATAGATAGATAGATAGATAGATAGATAGATAGATAGATAGATAGATAGATAGATAGATAGATAGATAGATAGATAGATAGATAGATAGATAGATAGATAGGTAATAAGCGGCTCATATGTAGCGCGTAGTGTTGGTTTTGTTTCGCAGGAACGCTGATGGCGTACACGCTGGTGTCGACGTGCGTGCTGCTGCTGCCGGTACCAGCCGCGCACCAAAACCCTGGTGGAGCTGCTCCCTGAGTCGGTGCGCTCGCAGTGCCCTACGCCTAGCAGCGAGGCACCTCCTTCAATGGTGCCCTCGCTTAGAGGACTGGGCCTGGGCTCTACGGGGCCACCCTTGGGTGCCTCCACCACCACCATACGCACCAAGAGGTCAAACCGCGTCGTCACGCCCGACAGCGACGACGACGAGAGGAAAGGTGGGCACTGAAATATGCCAAGCTCAAGTGCGAAGTGTAAACAAGACATTTTCGTCAAAAAATTGTTAAATCAAATGCACTGCTAACGTCGTTCTTGTGTAGCGAATAGTGTAGTTCTAAATTCTACGCTAAATGCAGCTCCATTACTATGAAACCTGAGGAAGTGCGTCGCACGGGCACCCAGCGATTCCCGTTCGTAGAGTTCCCACTGCTCTGTCTACCAAACTGTCCGATGACGTCAATGTTTGATGTAAGCCTGTAGGGTTTCCGCGGCACGAGTAGAATCTTGTTAGGGAGATTCGCAAACTCGGTGTGCGACATGCAGGCTACTTTTTGCTGCGCTTAACGACTTCCTGCTTGATAGAACAGTTGAGATACGTGTCGTCTGCAGCGAGCTCCGTCCTGTTTCTCCCCCTTCAGATGTAGCGCCGGGCAAGCGCCGGTGTGAGGAGCAATCGCGCGCTTGGCAATGCGGTGGCGCCCTCTCTCGCGTGGCGCGGTGTCACGAGATGTTCCCAAAGCGTTTTTTAGCGATATTAAGTAATTATTGCGATTACGTCTTGCCTATCTTTTTGTTAATTATATTATTTTAGACCTTGTTCGTTTATCTTAACCCTGGTTTTGAGCATTGCTAGCTTTGTTTTCGGCCTGTATTGACCACTTGATCTGAGTGTGATCACGGCACATCAGATCCACGGATGCACGACAAGCCGGGGCCCCCTAAAGTGCTGCGCACTTGAAACTTGGAGGGCGCTTGAGCTTCGCCTTCAATAGTAGAACGCGATAGCCGTCAGGACTCTGCCCAGGCAGGCGCTGCTGAAAAAAAACCGCCACCAGCGCCCTTACTCGCAGCCCTAGCGCTAACTGGGTAGTACAGAGAGAGTCCGCCCGCAAGTGAATTGCATAGGCCAAAATAGAACCCCCTCTTTCGCTTTGTGTCGAGGCACTGGTTTCCAGAAAATCAGGGACCTGGAAAGCTTCTTCCGCCCCACCACGCTTCCAAAAATAGGAAGCTCATCAATGTGAAACTGCGGGTACAATGCAAAAGAAGTTTCACTTATTTCGGCAGCAAGCTGCAACTCGCAAGTACCAGCAAGCATCGCACGACATCGAGTTCGAGGCACGTCCGTTCTCTAGCGCCTAAACGCGTTAAATTTGGGTTTTCACATAACGTCAAAGCGATGACGTATATACACGATCAATTTACTTAGCTATGCATCAGTGGTACAAAGCTCGCTTTATCAGGGACGAATGGCTCCAGCTATTGTCGCCTTTCAGTTGCATTTGCATTCATCTCTCGCTTACTGTGCGTTGGAAATGCGGATACGTTCTTGTCCGCTTTCGCGGTATACAAACGAAGGCAAAACAAAACCTCAAGGTGGTGAGGACAAACATTTTGCGATTTACTGTAGCATCTGCTAGTTAAAACCGGAACATTGAGCCTTCAAGACGTACGTGCGTGATGCTGTGCGGTGACAGCCAATTCAGATCATGGGTGGTCGCGGTGTTCATGATGTTCATAGATGTTCATTGCGCGTGTCTTTAGTCTGCCTCTAGCTGCTCACTCAGTATTAACCGATGCGCACAGTGATCAGAGAGACTGCTGAGCTTCATAGTCAAGGTTACCACGGGTTTCCTTCAGGGCTACGCAAAACAATAACAGCAGAGCCACATAACAACACTTTCTCATACCACCGGCTGTGGAGAGTGCGAGTAATTCTGTTACCCAGACGTTCAACGGCGCTCTCGCCTTCTGCTTGTGTGAGAGCTATGGCAATCGGTAAAACAGAACGTGTTATTCAGTCCTTTACGTCCGTGGGGCAATTCACAACGCACCAGTAGCGTCCATTGCGGCGTTTCTTCATAGGCGCGCAGCTGTCGCGTCTGCTTTTGTTTTCGCCATCGTTATGGCGAGTCATCCAAAACAGCTCTTCAATGCGGTTCGCTGGCGTGTCCAACTCGCGGACTGAAATTCATAGCTCTCTTTCCGAGTGTTAAATGCGCAAAGCACACGCAATAATCAGTTGAATCGTTGTTTCGCACTCGCTAGTCGCACCTGGTTCCACAGCAAACTTTGCAGGGGAGTCGGAGTTTGCAGTACCCAGTCTTTCCTTCTTGCTCCGACAGGTGGCGCTATACGTCTTGCGAAACTCGGAGCTCGGAGCAAAATGCAGTTCGAAGAGGCTAAGGAATATGAAAGAGAGCAGATGGGCCGAGAAGGTATTCAGGTATTGTATAGAGAAAGAGCGTTGACACATTGTGAAGGAAAAAGAACTAGGAGGCTCCCAGTAAATATACGGCTGCCAGTGTAAGCGATATGGCAACAAAGAGCGTTAGCGAAAAGTCACAGAGGCGGAGAGGATTTATGGATGGTAGCGATAAAAAAAAACTGGCTCTGAGTAACTACCGAAAGGGTAATAACGAACTAAGGAGGGAGGCATTTTATGATAATTCATAGGAAAGCACTTTACTGTTTGAAGCGAGGTCGGGTTGCCTTAGAATGCTAGTTACACAGCGACAGTCAGTAAAGAAGAATAACAATGCACATGTATGGGGAAGATAAAGGAAACGACGGAGCAGTTGAGTGAATGTGGAGATATCCATCCAGGTGTACGTTTGGTAACGAGCCCACATGAAGCTTGGACACCGTGGTTTCTTTTTCGTTTTTTTTAGGGGCGAAGCTCCTAAGGCGGCACCGTTCGTCCTCGTAGTCGTCGTCGTCGTCGTAGTAGTAGTAGTAGTAGTAGTAGTAGTAGTAGTAGTCGTTAGTCCGTAACAAGTCTTACGCTTGTGACTCCAAGGTGGTGCCGGTGGGAGATTTCCTGTGCGTTGTTGAACATAAAAAATTCGCAGCGTGCGCGTAACTAAAAGCCGAATTCTTTGTCTCTCATTCCCCATTAGCAGCCATTGGCATGTTCCAGTAGGAAACGTTAGTAGAAGTGGAAGTGTAAGTGTTAGCTAAAAGCCGACTTCTTGTCTCTCCTTCCCATTAGCAGCCATGTTTACCTCCAAGGTAGTGCCTGGTGAGATTTCTTCTGTGCGTGATTAAACAATAAAAATTTGTTCAAAACGCGTTGATTGATGAAATAAACCAACGAAAGACGCAGATGTTTTGTAAAAGCAAAACGAAAGAACGCCAGATGTTTCTAAAGCAAAACGAAAAGACGCCAGCTGCTTAACGAAAGACGCCAGATTTTCTAAAGCAATGCTTTTCTAAACAATGAAAATTCACAGCGTACATGTAAAATTAAAGTGAGCTGCAAGTCGTCATAACTCATCGAACCTTAGTATAAACGCGCCCGATCTCACGTCGGGATGATGTACTGGGCAGAATCACGGAAGATTCACGGTTTACCGATGAACCTCCGCAGCTTCGCCACTCATCATCATTCACTCCGTGGATATGCTGTGATTTTATATTTCGCGGGCACCGCCGTAAGCAGAACACTAATACTTATTGTAGTTGATATTAAACGCTAATACTTAATAGATAGTCAGAAACTCTCTAATCGGACGTCTTGCAAACCGATTTACAACTTCTGATTGGAATTTCTGCCCAGCCTCGTTGCTTTAGAAGTTAATTAATAATTGTTTTCCTATTAAGCAGAACAGAAGAAATAGTGTGACTTACTCCATGCAACAGTCGGCAACATGCGTACGGTCGCTTCGTCATATTTAAGGCGAAAGTAGATTCTAGTACACTCTAGCGAAAGTCTTAGGTGCTCATCAAATGCGAAAAAACTAACAGGTGTTCCGCGTCGGCATCCCCCGTCGTTGGCGTCAACACGAGTGAGGGGGAAAAATCACACGTGAGGACGTCACCTATTACGTCATCATGATGTCGCAGATCGCCAATGTTGTGACGTCACTCTGACGTCACATAACGTGATGTCATCGTATGACATCATTGCTTGAGGTGGGTCGATTGCAGAGGCAGCGCAAAACAAGGTGAGATGCAAAGCTTGTAATGCCTCTGGTCACGAAGGCATTGCAAAACCACGCTATTGCATAAAGCTTTCGAAGCTGGGCGCGGGAGGTTCAGTACACCAACTTAAGACAAAAGGAAGGAGATGGTTTTCGCCTTCGAGTAGGCTGTCATCCGCAACCCCAAACCCGCCATAGAGGACTGGAGGTGGCCCTGCTCGGCTCTCAGGACCCAAGGCCCAAATGGCCCTGGTTCAAGGGACGCGGGCGGCGTTGCTTGCAACGGAGCCTGGAATAGGGTCTCCCACCTAGTACTGTGGGGGGGAGGCCAGTGATCCTAACCCAACCACATCTCTGTAACCATTTAATGCTTAATAAATGTTTTTACTGCCACCAATGAGGCGGGTACGTAAGGGACACTGTGAGTTTCTTACACTCTGGATAGAGTAGTGGGGCATCCTGGCTATGGCTCTGCAGTAGTGGACCTCGCCCGCAGTAGTATTTCAAAGTAAGGGAGAAAGGACCTGCGCTTCGTATGAAATGATCTGGTACGGAGGTGGATCATAGGCGCACCGCGATTTGTCTGCGTAGCTAATAATTGTGCTGGGTCGTAACTACGGCCGAATAGTTGGTAGAAAAAAAAGTCGCAGTTTCGCTGCAACGGTGAAGCAATGAATGCGATAGCAACAAATTGGAATGTAACGCGAAGAACGGAAGCAGCTCGAAATGCCAGCGCGTCGCTGGAGTCCAAAGGACGCACGAAAAGAACGCACGCAGGACGAGCGCGAACTATCATGCGTCACAGCTCGATACTTAAGCGCGTTGATC